>NC_034200.2:42006252-42028895 GCF_002021735.2 Oncorhynchus kisutch | reverse complement strand
CTGGTACTCTACTATAGAGGAGAGGAGAGGACTCTAGCCTGGTACTCTCACTATAGAGGAAGAGGAGAGGACTCTAGCCTGGTACTCTCTACTGTAGAGGGAGAGGAAGGAAAGTACTCTAGCCTGGTACTCTCTATAAAGGAAGAGAGAGGAGGACTCTAGCCTGGTACTCTACTATAGAGGAAGAGGAGAGGAGACTCTAGCCTGTACTCTACTATAGAGAAGAGAGAGGACTCTAGCCTGGTACTCTACTATAAGAGGAAGAGGAGAGGAGAGGACTCTAGCCTGGTACTCTGCTATAGAGGAGAGGAGAGGACTCTAGCCTGGTACTCTACTATAGAGGAAGAGGAGAGGACTCTAGCCTGGTACTCTACTATAGAGGAAGAGGAGAGGACTCTAGCCTGGTACTCTACTGTAGAGGTAGAGGAGAGGAAAGTACTCTAGCCTGGTACTCTACTATAAAGGAAGAGGAGAGGAGAGGACTCTAGCCTGGTACTCTACTATAGAGGAAGAGGAGAGGACTCTAGCCTGGTACTCTACTATAGAGGAAGAGGAGAGGACTCTAGCCTGGTACTCTACTATAGAGGAAGAGGAGAGGAGAGGACTCTAGCCTGGTACTCTACTATAGAGGAAGTGGAGAGGAGAGGACTCTAGCCTGGTACTCTACTATAGAGGAAGGGGAGAGGACTCTAGCCTGGTACTCTACTATAAGAGAAGAGGAGAGGACTCTAGCCTGGTACTCTACTATAGAGGTAGAGGAGAGGAAAGGACTCTAGCCTGGTACTCTACTATAGAGGAAGAGGAGAGGAGAGGACTCTAGCCTGGTACTCTACTATAGGAAGAGGAGAGGACTCTAGCCTGGTACTCTACTATAGAGGAAGAGGAGAGGAGAGGACTCTAGCCTGGTACTGTGCTATAGAGGAGAGGAGAGGACTCTAGCCTGGTACTCTACTATAGAGAAGAGGAGAGGACTCTAGCCTGGTACTCTACTATAGAGGAAGAGGAGAGGACTCTAGCCTGGTACTCTACTATAGAGGAAGAGGAGAGGAGATGGTTCTAGCCTGGTACTCTACTATAGAGGAAGAGGCGAGGACTCTAGCCTGGTACTCTACTATAAAGGAAGAGGAGGAGGACTCTAGCCTGGTACTCTACTATAGAGGAAGAGGAGAGGACTCTAGCCTGGTACTCTACTATAGAGGAAGAGGAGAGGACTCTAGCCTGGTACTATACTATAGAGGAGAGGAAAGGACTCTAGCCTGGTACTCTACTATGAGGAAGAGGAGAGGAAAGGACTCTAGCCTGGTACTCTACTATAGAGGAAGAGGAGAGGAGAGGACTCTAGCCTGGTTACTCTACTATAGAGGAAGAGGAGAGGACTCTAGCCTGGTACCCTACTATAAGGGAAGAGGAGAGGACTCTAGCCTGGTACTTCTACTATAAAGGAGAGGAGAGGACTCTAGCCTGGTACTCTACTATAGAGGAGAGGAGAGGACTCTAGCCTGGTACTCTACTATAGAGGAAGAGGAGAGGAGAGGACTCTAGCCTGGTACTCTACTATAGAGGAAGAGGAGAGGACTCTAGCCTGGTACTCTACTATAGAGGAAGAGGAGAGGACTCTAGCCTGGTACTCTACTATAGAGGAGAGGAAAGGACTCTAGCCTGGTACTCTACTATGGAGGAAGAGGAGAGGAAAGGACTCTAGCCTGGTACTCTACTATAGAGGAAGAGGAGAGGAGAGGACTCTAGCCTGGTACTCTACTATAGAGGAAGAGGAGAGGACTCTAGCCTGGTACTCTACTATAGAGGAAGAGGAGAGGACTCTAGCCTGGTACTCTACTATAGAGGAGAGGAGAGGACTCTAGCCTGGTACTCTACTATATAGGAAGAGAAGAGGAGAGGACTCTAGCCTGGTACTCTACTATAGAGGAGAGGAGAGGACTCTAGCCTGGTACTCTACTATAGAGGAAGAGGAGAGGACTCTAGCCTGGTACTCTACTATAGAGGTAGAGGAGAGGAAAGGACTCTAGCCTGGTACTCTACTATAGAGGAAGAGGAGAGGAGAGGACTCTAGCCTGGTACTCTACTATAAAGGAGAGGAGAGGACTCTAGCCTTGGTACTCTACTATAGAGGAAGAGGAGAGGACTCTAGCCTGGTACTCTACTATAAAGGAGAGGAGAGGACTCTAGCCTGGTACTCTACTATAGAGGAAGAGGGAGGGACTCTAGCCTGGTACTCTACTATAGAGGAAGAGGAGAGGACTCTAGCCTGGTACTCTACTATAGAGGAAGAGGAGAGGACTCTAGCCTTGTACTCTACTATAGAGGAAGAGGAGAGGAGAGGACTCTAGCCTGGTACTCTACTATAGAGGAAGTGGAGAGGAGAGGACTCTAGCCTGGTACTCTACTATAGAGGAAGAGGAGAGGACTCTAGCCTGGTACTCTACTATAGAGAAGAGGAGAGGACTCTAGCCTGGTACTCTACTATAGAGGTAGAGGAGAGGAAAGGACTCTAGCCTGGTACTCTACTATAGAGAAGAGGAGAGGAGAGGACTCTAGCCTGGTACTCTACTATAGAGGAAGAGGAGAGGACTCTAGCCTGGTACTCTACTATGAGGAAGAGGAGATGAGAGGACTCTAGCTGGTACTGTGCTATAGAGGAGAGGAGAGGACTCTAGCCTGGTTACTCTACTATAGAGGAAGAGGAGAGGACTCTAGCCTGGTACTCTACTATAGAGGAAGAGGAGAGGACTCTAGCCTGGTACTCTACTATAGAGGAAGAGGAGAGGAGATTGGTTCTAGCCTGGTACTCTACTATAGAGGAAGAGGAAAGGAAAGGACTCTAGCCTGGTACTCTACTATAGAGAAGAGGAGAGGAACTCTAGCCTGGTACTCTACTATAGAGGGTAGAGGAGAGGAAAGTACTCTAGCCTGGTACTCTACTATAAAGGAAGAGGAGAGGAGAGGACTCTAGCCTGGTACTCTACTATAGAGGAAGAGGGAGGACTCTAGCCTGGTACTACTATAATATAAGAGGAGAGACTCTTAGCTGGTACTCTACTATAGAGGTAGAGGAGAGGAGAGGACTCTAGCCTGGTACTCTACTATAGAGGAGAGGAAGAGGACTCTAGCCTGGTACTCTACTATAGAGGAAGAGGAGAGGAGAGGACTCTAGCCTGTACTCTGCTATAGAGGAGAGGAGAGTACTCTAGCCTGGTACTCTACTATAGAGGGAAGAGGGGAGAGGACTCTAGCCTGGTACTCTACTATAGAGGAAGAGGAGAGAGGATCTCTAGCCTGGTACTCTACTATAGAGGAAGGAGAGGACTCTAGCCTGGTACTCTACTATAGAGGAAGAGGAGAGACTCTAGCCTGGTACTCTACTATAGAGAAGAGGAGAGGTGAGGACTCTAGCCTGGTACTCTGCTATAACGGAGAGGAGAGGACTCTAGCCTGGTACTCTACTATAAAGGAAGAGGAGAGGACTCTAGCCTGGTACTCTACTATAGAGGAAGAGGAGAGGACTCTAGCCTGCTACTCTACTATAGAGGTAGAGGAGAGGACTCTAGCCTGGTACTCTACTATAAAGGAAGAGGAGAGGACTCTAGCCTGGTACTCTACTATAGAGGAAGAGGAGAGGACTCTAGCCTGGTACTCTACTATAGAGGTAGAGGAGAGGAAAGGACTCTAGCCTGGTACTCTACTATAGAGGAAGAGGAGAGGAGAGGACTCTAGCCTGGTACTCTACTATAGAGGAAGAGGAGAGGACTCTAGCCTGGTACTCTACTATAAAGGAAGAGGAGAGGACTCTAGCCTGGTACTCTACTATAGAGGAAGAGGAGGAGGACTCTAGCCTGGTACTCTACTATAGAGGAAGAGGAGAGGAGAGGACTCTAGCCTGGTACTCTACTATAGAGGAAGAGGAGAGGACTCTAGCCTGGTACTCTACTATAAAGGAAGAGGAGAGGACTCTAGCCTGGTACTCTACTATAGAGGAAGAGGAGAAGGGCTCTAGCCTGGTACTCTACTATAGAGGGTAGAGGAGAGGAAAGGACTCTAGCCTGGTACTCTACTATAGAGGTAGACGGAGAGGAAAGTACTCTAGCCTGGTACTCTACTATAAAGGAAGAGGAGAGGAGAGGACTCTAGCCTGGTACTCTACTATAGAGGAAGAGGAGAGGACTCTTAGCCTGGTACTCTACTATAGAGGAAGAGGAGAGGACTCTAGCCTGGTACTCTACTATAGAGGAAGAGGAGAGGACTCTAGCCTGGTACTCTACTAGAGAGGTAGAGGAGAGGAGAGGACTCTAGCCTGGTACTCTACTATAGAGGAAGAGGAGAGGACTCTAAGCCTGGTACTCTACTATAGAGGAAGAGGAGAGGACTCTAGGCCTGGTACTCTACTGTAGAGGTAGAGGAGAGGAAAGTACTCTAGCCTGGTACTCTACTATAAAGGAAGAGGAGAGGAGAGGACTCTAGCCTGGTACTCTACTATAGAGGAAGAGGAGAGGACTCTAGCTGGTACTCTACTATAGAGGAAGAGGAGAGAGGACTCTAGCCTGGTACTCTACTATAGAGGTAGAGGAGAGGAGAGGACTCTAGCCTGGTACTCTACATAGAGGAAGAGGAGAGGACTCTAGCCTGGTACTCTACTATAGAGGAAGAGGAGAGGAGAGGACTCTAGCCTGGTACTCTGCTATAGAGGAGAGGAGAGGACTCTAGCCTGGTACTCTACTATAGAGGGAAGAGGAGAGGACTCTAGCCTGGTACTCTACTATAAAGGAAGAGGAGAGGAGAGGACTCTAGCCTGGTACTCTACTATAGAGGAAGAGGAGAGGAGAGGACTCTAGCCTGGTACTCTACTATAGAGGAAGAGAGAGGACTCTAGCCTGGTACTCTACTATAGAGGAAGAGGAGAGGACTCTAGCCTGGTACTCTACTATAGAGGAAGAGGAGAGGTGAGGAACTCTAGCCTGGTACTTCTGCTATAGAGGAGAGGAGAGGACTCTAGCCTGGTACTCTACTATAAAGGAAGAGGAGAGGAACTCTAGCCTGGTACTCTACTATAGAGGAAGAGGGAGAGGACTCTAGCCTGCTACTCTACTATAGAGGTAGAGGAGAGGACTCTAGCCTGGTACTCTACTATAAAGGAAGAGGAGAGGACTCTAGCCTGGTACTCTACTATAGAGGAAGAGGAGAGGACTCTAGCCTGGTACTCTACTATAAAGGAAGAGGAGAGGACTCTAGCCTGGTACTCTACTATAGAGGAAGAGGAGAGGACTCTAGCCTGGGTTACCCTACTATAGAGGAAGAGGAGAGGACTCTAGCCTGGTACTCTACTATAGAGGAAGAGGAGAGGAGAGGACTCTAGTCTGGTACTCTACTATAGAGGAAGAGGAGAGGAGAGGACTCTATGCCTGGTACTCTACTACTAGAGGAAGAGGAGAGGACTCTAGCCTGGTACTCTACTATAGAGGAAGAGGAGGGAGGACTCTAGCCTGGTACTCTACTATAGAGGTAGAGGAGAGGAAAGGCCTCTAGCCTGGTACTCTACTATAGAGGAAGAGTAGAGGAGAGGACTCCCTAGCCTGGTACTCTACTATAAAGGAAGAGGAGAGGACTTCTAGCCTGGTACTCTACTCTAGCGGAAGAGGAGAGGACTCTAGCCTGGTACTCTACTATAAAGGAAGAGGAGAGGACTCTAGCCCTGGTACTCTACTATAGAGGGAAGAGGAGAGGACTCTAGCCTGGTACTCTACTATAGAGGAAGAGGAGAGGCACTCTAGCCTGGTACTCTACTATAGAGGAAGAGGAGAGGACTCTAGCCTGGTACTCTACTATAGAGGAAGAGGAGAGGAGAGGACTCTAGCCTGGTACTCTACTATAGAGGAAGAGGAGAGGACTCTAGCCTGGGTACTCTACTATAAAGGAAGAGGAGAGGACTCTAGCCTGGTACTCTACTATAGAGGAAGAGGAGAGGACTCTAGCCTGGTACTCTACTATAGAGGAAGAGGAGAGGAGAGGACTCTAGCCTGGTACTCTACTATAGAGGAAGAGGAGAGGACTCTAGCCTGGTACTCTACTATAAAGGAAGAGGAGAGGACTCTAGCCTGGTACTCTACTATAGAGGAAGAGGAGAGGGCCTCTAGCCTGGTACTCTACTATAGAGGTAGAGGAGAGGAAAGGACTCTAGCCTGGTACTCTACTATAGAGGTAGAGGAGAGGAAAGTACTCTAGCCTGGTACTCTACTATAAAGGAAGAGGAGAGGAGAGGACTCTAGCCTGGTACTCTACTATAGAGGAAGAGGAGAGGACTCTAGCCTGGTACTCTACTATAGAGGAAGAGGAGGACTCTAGCCTGGTACTTACTATAGAGGAAGAGGAGAGGACTCTAGCCTGGTACTCTACTATAGAGGTAGAGGAGAGGAGAGGACTCTAGCCTGGGTACTCTACTATAGAGGAAGAGGAGAGGACTCTAGCCTGGTACTCTACTATAGAGGAAGAGGAGAGGACTCTAGCCTGGTACTCTACTGTAGAGGTAGGAGAGGAAAGTACTCTAGCCTGGTACTCTACTATAAAGGAAGAGGAGAGGAGAGGACTCTAGCCTGGTACTCTACTATAAGAGGAAGAGAGAGGACTCTAGCCTGGTACTCTATATAGAGGAAGAGGAGAGGACTCTAGCCTGGTACTCTACTATAGAGGAAGAGGAGAGGACTCTAGCCTGGTACTCTACTATAGAGGTAGAGGAGAGGAGAGGACTCTAGCCTGGTACTCTACTATAGAGGAAGAGGAGAGGACTCTAGCCTGGTACTCTACTATAGAGGAAGAGGAGAGGAGAGGACTCTAGCCTGGTACTCTGCTATAGAGGAGAGGAGAGGACTCTAGCCTGGTACTCTACTATAGAGGAAGAGGAGAGGACTCTAGCCTGGTACTCTACTATAAAGGAAGAGGAGAGGAGAGGACTCTAGCCTGGTACTCTACTATAGAGGAAGAGGAGAGGAGAGGACTCTAGCCTGGTACTCTACTATAGAGGAAGAGGAGAGGACTCTAGCCTGGTACTCTACTATAAAGGAAGAGGAGAGGACTCTAGCCTGGTACTCTACTATAGAGGAAGAGGAGAGGACTCTAGCCTGCTACTCTACTATAGAGGTAGAGGAGAGGACTCTAGCCTGGTACTCTACTATAAAGGAAGAGGAGAGGACTCTAGCCTGGTACTCTACTATAGAGGAAGAGGAGAGGACTCTAGCCTGGTACTCTACTATAAAGGAAGAGGAGAGGGACTCTAGCCTGGTACTCTACTATAGAGGAAGGGGAGAGGCCTCTAGCCTGGTACCCTACTATAGAGGAAGAGGAGAGGACTCTAGCCTGGTACTCTACTATAGAGGAAGAGGAGAGGAGAGGACTCTATCTGGTACTCTACTATAGAGGAAGAGGAGAGGAGAGGACTCTAGCCTGGTACTCTACTATAGAGGAAGAGGAGAGGACTCTAGCCTGGTACTCTACTATAGAGGAAGAGGAGAGGACTCTAGCCTGGTACTCTACTATAGAGGTAGAGGAGAGGAAAGGACTCTAGCCTGGTACTCTACTATAGAGGAAGAGGAGAGGAGAGGACTCTAGCCTGGTACTCTACTATAAAGGAAGAGGAGAGGACTCTAGCCTGGTACTCTACTATAGAGGAAGAGGAGAGGACTCTAGCCTGGTACTCTACTATAAAGGAAGAGGAGAGGACTCTAGCCTGGTACTCTACTATAGAGGAAGAGGAGAGGACTCTAGCCTGGTACTCTACTATAGAGGAAGAGGAGAGGACTCTAGCCTGGTACTCTACTATAGAGAAGAGGAGAGGACTCTAGCCTGGTACTCTACTATAGAGGAAGAGAGAGGAGAGGACTCTAGCCTGGTACTCTACTATAGAGGAAGTGGAGAGGAGAGGACTCTAGCCTGGTACTCTACTATAGAGGAAGAGGAGAGGACTCTAGCCTGGTACTCTACTATAGAGGAAGAGGAGAGGACTCTAGCCTGGTACTCTACTATAGAGGTAGAGGAGAGGAAAGGACTCTAGCCTGGTACTCTACTATAGAGGAAGAGGAGAGGAGAGGACTCTAGCCTGGTACTCTACTATAGAGGAAGAGGAGAGGACTCTAGCCTGGTACTCTACTATAGAGGAAGAGGAGAGGAGAGGACTCTAGCCTGGTACTGTGCTATAGAGGAGAGGAGGGACTCTAGCCTGGTACTCTACTATAGAGGAAGAGGAGAGGACTCTAGCCTGGTACTCTACTATAGAGGAAGAGGAGAGGACTCTAGCCTGGTACTCTACTATAGAGAAGAGGAGAGGAGATGGTTCTAGCCTGGTACTCTACTATAGAGGAAGAGGCGAGGACCTAGCTGTACTCTCTATAAAGGAAGAGGGCGAGACTCTAGCTGGTACTCTACTATAGAGGAAGAGGAGAGGACTCTAGCCTGGTACTCTACTATAGAGGAAGAGGAGAGGACTCTAGCCTGGTACTCTACTATAGAGGAGAGGAAAGGACTCTAGCCTGGTACTCTACTATGGAGGAAGAGGAGAGGAAAGGACTCTAGCCTGGTACTCTACTATAGAGGAAGAGGAGAGGAGAGGACTCTAGCCTGGTACTCTACTATAGAGGAAGAGGAGAGGACTCTAGCCTGGTACCCTACTATAGAGGAAGAGGAGAGGACTCTAGCCTGGTACTCTACTATAAAGGAAGAGGAGAGGACTCTAGCCTGGTACTCTACTATAGAGGAGAGGAGAGGACTCTAGCCTGGTACTCTACTATAGAGGAAGAGGAGAGGAGAGGACTCTAGCCTGGTACTCTACTATAGAGGAAGAGGAGAGGACTCTAGCCTGGTACTCTACTATAGAGGAAGAGGAGAGGACTCTAGCCTGGTACTCTACTATAGAGGAGAGGAAAGGACTCTAGCCTGGTACTCTACTATGGAGGAAGAGGAGAGGAAAGGACTCTAGCCTGGTACTCTACTATAGAGGAAGAGGAGAGGAGAGGACTCTAGCCTGGTACTCTACTATAGAGGAAGAGGAGAGGACTCTAGTCTGGTACTCTACTATAGAGGAAGAGGAGAGGACTCTAGCCTGGTACTCTACTATAGAGGAGAGGAGAGGACTCTAGCCTGGTACTCTACTATATAGGAAGAGAAGAGGAGAGGACTCTAGCCTGGTACTCTACTATAGAGGAGAGGAGAGGACTCTAGCCTGGTACTCTACTATAGAGGAAGAGGAGAGGACTCTAGCCTGGTACTCTACTATAGAGGTAGAGGAGAGGAAAGGACTCTAGCCTGGTACTCTACTATAGAGGAAGAGGAGAGGAGAGGACTCTAGCCTGGTACTCTACTATAAAGGAAGAGGAGAGGACTCTAGCCTGGTACTCTACTATAGAGGAAGAGGAGAGGACTCTAGCCTGGTACTCTACTATAAAGGAAGAGGAGAGGACTCTAGCCTGGTACTCTACTATAGAGGAAGAGGAGAGGACTCTAGCCTGGTACTCTACTATAGAGGAAGAGGAGAGGACTCTAGCCTGGTACTCTACTATAGAGGAAGAGGAGAGGACTCTAGCCTGGTAATCTACTATAGAGGAAGAGGAGAGGAGAGGACTCTAGCCTGGTACTCTACTATAGAGGAAGTGGAGAGGAGAGGACTCTAGCCTGGTACTCTCCTATAGAGGAAGAGGAGAGGACTCTAGCCTGGTACTCTACTATAGAGGAAGAGGAGAGGACTCTAGCCTGGTACTCTACTATAGAGGTAGAGGAGAGGAAAGGACTCTAGCCTGGTACTCTACTATAGAGGAAGAGGAGAGGAGAGGACTCTAGCCTGGTACTCTACTATAGAGGAAGAGGAGAGGACTCTAGCCTGGTACTCTACTATAGAGGAAGAGGAGATGAGAGGACTCTAGCCTGGTACTGTGCTATAGAGAGAGGAGAGGACTCTAGCCTGGTACTCTACTATAGAGGAAGAGGAGAGGACTCTAGCCTGGTACTCTACTATAGAGGAAGAGGAGAGGACTCTAGCCTGGTACTCTACTATAGAGGAAGAGGAGAGGAGATGGTTCTAGCCTGGTACTCTACTATAGAGGAAGAGGCGAGGACTCTAGCCTGGTACTCTACTATAAAGGAAGAGGAGAGGACTCTAGCCTGGTACTCTACTCTAGAGGAAGAGGAGAGGACTCTAGCCTGGTACTCTACTATAGAGGAAGAGGAGAGGACTCTAGCCTGGTACTCTACTATAGAGGAGAGGAAAGGACTCTAGCCTGGTACTCTACTATGGAGGAAGAGGAGAGGAAAGGACTCTAGCCTGGTACTCTACTATAGAGGAAGAGGAGAGGAGAGGACTCTAGCCTGGTACTCTACTATAGAGGAAGAGGAGAGGACTCTAGCCTGGTACTCTACTATAGAGGAAGAGGCGAGGACTCTAGCCTGGTACTCTACTATAAAGGAAGAGGAGAGGACTCTAGCCTGGTACTCTACTATAGAGGAGAGGAGAGGACTCTAGCCTGGTACTCTACTATAGAGGAAGAGGAGAGGAGAGGACTCTAGCCTGGTACTCTACTATAGAGGAAGAGGAGAGGACTCTAGCCTGGTACTCTACTATAGAGGAAGAGGAGAGGACTCTAGCCTGGTACTCTACTATAGAGGAGAGGAAAGGACTCTAGCCTGGTACTCTACTATGGAGGAAGAGGAGGAAAGGACTCTAGCCTGGTACTCTACTATAGAGGAAGAGGAGAGGAGAGGACTCTAGCCTGGTACTCTACTATAGAGGAAGAGGAGAGGACTCTAGCCTGGTACTCTACTATAGAGGAAGAGGAGAGGACTCTAGCCTGGTACTCTACTATAGAGGAGAGGAGAGGACTCTAGCCTGGTACTCTACTATATAGGAAGAGAAGAGGAGAGGACTCTAGCCTGGTACTCTACTATAGAGGAGAGGAGAGGAGAGGACTCTAGCCTGGTACTCTACTATAGAGGAAGAGGAGAGGACTCTAGCCTGGTACTCTACTATAGAGGAAGAGGAGAGGACTCTAGCCTGGTACTCTACTATAGAGGAAGAGGAGAGGAGATGGTTCTAGCCTGGTACTCTACTATAGAGGAAGAGGCGAGGACTCTAGCCTGGTACTCTACTATAAGGAAGAGGAGAGGACTCTAGCCTGGGTACTCTACTCTAGAGGAAGAGGAGAGGACTCTAGCCTGGTACTCTACTATAGAGGAAGAGGAGAGGACTCTAGCCTGGTACTCTACTATAGAGGAGAGGAAAGGACTCTAGCCTGGTACTCTACTATGGAGGAAGAGGAGAGGAAAGGACTCTAGCCTGGTACTCTACTATAGAGGAAGAGGAGAGGAGAGGACTCTAGC
Source organism: Oncorhynchus kisutch (assembly GCF_002021735.2). Taxonomy (NCBI): domain Eukaryota; kingdom Metazoa; phylum Chordata; class Actinopteri; order Salmoniformes; family Salmonidae; genus Oncorhynchus; species Oncorhynchus kisutch. The sequence continues at coordinate 42,017,528 of NC_034200.2, read as the reverse complement.
CTGGTACTCTACTATAGAGGAAGAGGAGAGGACTCTAGCCTGGTACTCTACTATAGAGGAAGAGGCGAGGACTCTAGCCTGGGTACTCTACTATAAAGGAAGAGGAGAGGACTCTAGCCTGGTACTCTACTATAGAGGAGAGGAGAGGACTCTAGCCTGGTACTCTACTATAGAGGAAGAGGAGAGGAGAGGACTCTAGCCTGGTACTCTACTATAGAGGAAGAGGAGAGGACTCTAGCCTGGTACTCTACTATAGAGGAAGAGGAGAGGACTCTAGCCTGGTACTCTACTATAGAGGAGAGGAAAGGACTCTAGCCTGGTACTCTACTATGGAGGAAGAGGAGAGGAAAGGACTCTAGCCTGGTACTCTACTATAGAGGAAGAGGAGAGGAGAGGACTCTAGCCTGGTACTCTACTATAGAGGAAGAGGAGAGGACTCTAGCCTGGTACTCTACTATAGAGGAAGAGGAGAGGACTCTAGCCTGGTACTCTACTATAGAGGAGAGGAGAGGACTCTAGCCTGGTACTCTACTATATAGGAAGAGAAGAGGAGAGGACTCTAGCCTGGTACTCTACTATAGAGGAGAGGAGAGGAGAGGACTCTAGCCTGGTACTCTACTATAGAGGAAGAGGAGAGGACTCTAGCCTGGTACTCTACTATAGAGGAAGAGGAGAGGAGAGGACTCTAGCCTGGTACTCTACTATAAAGGAAAAGGAGAGGACTCTAGCCTGGTACTTTACTATAAAGGAAAAGGAGAGGACTCTAGCCTGGTACTCTACTATAGAGGAAGAGGAGAGGACTCTAGCCTGGTACTCTACTATAAAGGAAAAGGAGAGGACTCTAGCCTGGTACTCTACTATAGAGGAAGAGGAGAGGACTCTAGCCTGGTACTCTACTATAAAGGAAAAGGAGAGGACTCTAGCCTGGTACTTTACTATAAAGGAAAAGGAGAGGACTCTAGCCTGGTACTCTACTATAGAGGAAGAGGAGAGGACTCTAGCCTGGTACACTACTTTAAAGGAAAAGGAGAGGACTCTAGTCTGGTACTCTACTATAGAGGAAGAGGAGATGACAGGACTCTAGCCTGGTACTCTACTATAGAGGAAGAGGAGAGGACTCTAGCCTGGTACTCTACTATAGAGGAAGAGGAGAGGACTCTAGCCTGGTACTCTACTATAGAGGAAGAGGAGAGGACTCTAGCCTGGTACTCTACTATAGAGGAAGAGGAGAGGACTCTAGCCTGGTACTCTACTATAGAGGAAGAGGAGAGGAGAGGACTCTAGCCTGGTACTCTACTATAGAGGAAGAGGAGAGGACTCTAGTCTGGTACTCTACTATAGAGGAAGAGGAGAGGACTCTAGCCTGGTACTCTACTATAGATGAAGAGGAGAGGGCTCTAGCCTGGTACTCTACTATAGAGGAAGAGGAGAGGACTCTAGCCTGGTACTCTACTATAGAGGAAGAGGAGAGGAAAGGACTCTAGCCTGGTACTCTACTATAGAGGAAGAGGAGAGGAGAGGACTCTAGCCTAGTACTCTACTATAGAGGAAGAGGAGAGGACTCTAGCCTGGTACTCTACTATAGAGAAAGAGGAGAGGACTCTAGCCTGGTACTCTACTATAGAGGAGAGGAGAGGACTCTAGCCTGGTACTCTACTATAGAGGAAGAGGAGAGGACTCTAGCCTGGTACTCTACTATAGAGGAAGAGGAGAGGAGAGGACTCTAGCCTGGTACTCTACTATAGAGGAAGAGGAGAGGACTCTAGCCTGGTACTCTACTATAGAGGAGCGGAGAGGACTCTAGCCTGGTACTCTACTATAGAGGAAGAGGAGAGGACTATGCCTGGTACTCTACTATAGAGGAAGAGGAGAGGACTCTAGCCTGGTACTCTACTATAGAGGAAGAGGAGAGGAGAGGACTCTAGCCTGGTACTCTACTATAGAGGTAGAGGAGAGGACTCTAGCCTGGTACTCTACTATAGAGGAAGAGGAGAGGACTCTAGCCTTGTACTCTACTATAGAGGAAGAGGAGAGGACTCTAGCCTGGTACTCTACTATAGAGGAAGAGGAGAGGAGAGGACTCTAGCCTGGTACTCTGCTATAGAGGAGAGGAGAGGACTCTAGCCTGGTACTTTACTATAGAGGAAGAAGAGAGAATTCTAGCCTAGTACTCTACTATAGAGGAGAGGACTCTTGCCTGGTACTCTACTATAGAGGAAGAGGAGAGGACTCTAGCCTGGTACTCTACTATAAAGGAAGAGGAGAGGACTCTAGCCTGGTACTCTACTATAGAGGGAGAGGAGAGGACTCTAGCCTGGTACTCTACTATAGAGGAAGAGGAGAGGACTCTAGCCTGGTACTCTACTATAGAGGAAGAGGAGAGGAGAGGACTCTAGCCTGGTACTCTACTATAGAGGAAGAGGAGAGGACTCTAGCCTGGTACTCTACTATAGAGGAAGAGGAGAGGACTCTAGCCTGGTACTCTACTATAGAGGAAGAGGAGAGGAGAGGACTCTAGCCTGGTACTCTACTATAAAGGAAAAGGAGAGGACTCTAGCCTGGTACTCTACTATAAAGGAAAAGGAGAGGACTCTAGCCTGGTACTCTACTATAGAGGAAGAGGAGAGGACTCTAGCCTGGTACTCTACTATAAAGGAAAAGGAGAGGACTCTAGCCTGGTACTCTACTATAGAGGAAGAGGAGAGGAGAGGACTCTAGTCTGGTACTCTACTATAGAGGAAGAGGAGATGACAGGACTCTAGCCTGGTACTCTACTATAGAGGAAGAGGAGAGGACTCTAGCCTGGTACTCTACTATAGAGGAAGAGGAGAGGACTCTAGCCTGGTACTTTACTATAGAGGAAGAGGAGAGGACTCTAGCCTGGTACTCTACTATAATGGAAGAGGAGAGGACTCTAGCCTGGTACTCTACTATAAAGGAAGAGGAGAGGACTCTAGCCTGGTACTCTACTATAAAGGAAGAGGAGAGGACTCTAGCCTGGTACTCTACTATAGAGGAAGAGGAGAGGACTCTAGCCTGGTACTCTACTATAGAGGAAGAGGAGAGGACTCTAGCCTGGTACTCTACTATAGAGGAAGAGGAGAGGACTCTAGCCTGGTACTCTACTATAGAGGAAGATGAGAGGACTCTAGCCTGGTACTCTACTATAGAGGAAGAGGAGAGGAGAGGACTCTAGCCTGGTACTCTACTATAAAGGAAGAGGAGAGGACTCTAGCCTGGTACTCTACTATGGAGGAAGAGGAGAGGACTCTAGCCTGGTACTCTACTATAAAGGAAGTGGAGAGGACTCTAGCCTGGTACTCTACTATAAAGGAAGAGGAGAGGACTCTAGCCTGGTACTCTACTATAAAGGAAGAGGAGAGGACTCTAGCCTGGTACTCTACTATAGAGGAAGAGGAGAGGAGAGGACTCTAGCCTGGTACTCTACTATATAGGAAGAGGAGAGGAGAGGACTCTAGCCTGGTACTCTACTATAGAGGAAGAGGAGAGGAGAGGACTCTAGCCTGGTACTCTACTATAGAGGAAGAGGAGAGGACTCTAGCCTGGTACTCTACTATAGAGGAGAGGAGAGGACTCTAGCCTGGTACTCTACTATATAGGAAGAGGAGATGAGAGGACTCTAGCCTGGTACTCTACTATAGAGGAAGAGGAAAGGAGAGGACTCTAGCCTGGTACTCTACTATAGAGGAAGAGGAGAGGAGAAGACTCTAGCCTGGTACTCACTATAGAGGAAGAGGAAAGGAGAGGACTCTAGCCTGGTACTCTACTATAGAGGAAGAGGAGAGGAGAGGACTCTAGCCTGGTACTCTACTATAGAGGAAGAGGAGATGACAGGACTCTAGCCTGGTACTCTACTATAGAGGAAGAGGAGAGGACTCTAGCCTGGTACTCTACTATAGAGGAAGAGGAGAGGACTCTAGCCTGGTACTCTACTATAAAGGAAGAGGAGAGGACTCTAGCCTGGTACTCTACTATAGAGGAAGAGGAGAGGAAAGGACTCTAGCCTGGTACTCTACTATAGAGGAAGAGGAGAGGAGAGGACTCTAGCCTGGTACTCTACTATATAGGAAGAGGAGAGGAGATGACTCTAGCCTGGTACTCTACTATATAGGAAGAGGAGAGGAGAGGACTCTAGTCTGGTACTCTACTATAGAGGAAAAGGAGAGGACTCTAGCCTGGTACTCTACTATAGAGGAAGAGGAGAGGAGAGGACTCTAGCCTGGTACTCTACTATAGAGGAAGAGGAGAGGACTCTAGCCTGGTACTCTACTATATAGGAAGAGGAGAGGAGAGGACTCTAGTCTGGTACTCTACTATAGAGGAAGAGGAGAGGACTCTAGCCTGGTACTCTACTATAAAGGAAAAGGAGAGGACTCTAGCCTGGTACTCTACTATAGAGGAAGAGGAGAGGAGAGGACTCTAGCCTGGTACTCTACTATAGAGGAAGAGGAGAGGACTCAAGCCTGGTACTCTACTATAAAGGAAAAGGAGAGGACTCTAGTCTGGTACTCTACTATAGAGGAAGAGGAGAGGACTCTAGCCTGGTACTCTACTATAGAGGAAGAGGAGAGGAGAGGACTCTAGCCCGGTACTCTACTATAGAGGAAGAGGAGAGGACTCTAGCCTGGTACTCTACTATAAAGGAAAAGGAGAGGGCTCTAGCCTGGTACTCTACTATAGAGGAAGAGGAGAGGAGAGGACTCTAGCCTGGTACTCTACTATAGAGGAAGAGGAGAGGACTCTAGCCTGGTACTCTACTATAGAGGAAGAGGAGAGGCCTCTAGTCTCGTACTCTACTATAGAGGTGAGAGTGAGTTAGCACACAGTGAGACAATTGCTTCTTCCCACAAGGCATATTCTGTTTATAGTGTAAATAAAGGAATAGGGAGCACTCCTTTTGACCAGGGCCCAGAGGGAATAGGGAGCACTCCTTTTGACCAGGGCCCAGAGGGAATAGGGAGCACTCCTTTTGACCAGGGCCCAGAGGGAATAGGGAGCACTCCTTTTGAACAGGGCACATAGGGAATAGGGAGCACTCCTTTTGACCAGGGCCCAGAGGGAATAGGGAGCACTCCTTTTGATCAGGGCCCATAGGGACTTTTTTATTTTTATTTCACCTTTATTTAACCAGGTAGGCTAGTTGAGAACAAGTTCTCATTTGCAACTGCGACCTGGCCAAGATAAAGCATAGCAGTGTGAGCAGACAACAAAGAGTTACACATGGAGTAAACAATTAACAAGTCAATAACACAGTAGAAACCAAAGGGGGAGTCTATATACAATGTGTGCAAAAGGCATGAGGAGGTAGGCAAATAATTACAATTTTGCAGATTAACACTGGAGTGATGAATGATCAGATGGTCATGTACAGATAGAGATATTGGTGTACAAAAGAGCAGAAAAGTAAATAAATAAAAACAGTATGGGGATGAGGTAGGTGAAAAAGGGTGGGCTATTTACCAATAGACTATGTACAGCTGCAGCGATCGGTTAGCTGCTCAGATAGCTGATGTTTGAAGTTGGTGAGGGAGATAAAAGTCTCCAACTTCAGCGATTTTTGCAATTCGTTCCAGTCACAGGCAGCAGAGTACTGGAACGAAAGGCGGCCAAATGAGGTGTTGGCTTTAGGGATGATCAGTGAGATACACCTGCTGGAGCGCGTGCTACGGATGGGTGTTGCCATCGTGACCAGTGAGCTGAGATAAGGCGGAGCTTTACCTAGCATGGACTTGTAGATGACCTGGAGCCAGTGGGTCTGGCGACGAATATGTAGCGAGGGCCAGCCGACTAGAGCATACAAGTCGCAGTGGTGGGTGGTATAAGGTGCTTTAGTGACGAAACGGATGGCACTGTGATAGACTGCATCCAGTTTGCTGAGTAGAGTGTTGGAAGCCATTTTGTAGATGACATCGCCGAAGTCGAGGATCGGTAGGATAGTCAGTTTTACTAGGGTAAGCTTGGCGGCGTGAGTGAAGGAGGCTTTGTTGCGGAATAGAAAGCCGACTCTTGATTTGATTTTCGATTGGAGATGTTTGATATGAGTCTGGAAGGAGAGTTTGCAGTCTAGCCAGACACCTAGGTACTTATAGACGTCCACATATTCTAGGTCGGAACCATCCAGGGTGGTGATGCTAGTCGGGCATGCGGGTGCAGGCAGCGACCGGTTGAAAAGCATGCATTTGGTTTTACTACCGTTTAAGAGCAGTTGGAGGCCACGGAAGGAGTGTTGTATGGCATTGAAGCTTGAATAGGGAGCACTCCTTTTGACCAGGGCCCAGAGGGAATAGGGAGCACTCCTTTTCATCAGGGCCCAGAGGGAATAGGGAGCACTCCTTTTCATCAGGGCCCAGAGGGAATAGGGAGCACTCCTTTTCATCAGGGCCCAGAGGAAATAGGGAGCACTCCTTTTGACCAGGGCCCAGAGGGAATAGGGAGCACTCCTTTTGACCAGGGCCCAGAGGGAATAGGGAGCACTCCTTTTGAGCAGGGCCCATAGGGAATAGGGAGCACTCCTTTTGACCAGGGCCCAGAGGGAATTTTTATTTATTTATTTTACCTTTATTTAACCAGGTAGGCAAGTTGAGAACAAGTTCTCATTTACAATTGCGACCTGGCCAAGATAAAGCAAAGCAGTTCGACAGATACAACGTGAGCAAATGAGGTGAGAAGGGAGGTAAAGGCAAAAAAGGCCATGGTGGCAAAGTAAGTACAATATAGCAGGTAAAGCACTGGAATGGTAGTTTTGCAATGGAAGAATGTGCAAAGTAGAAATAAAAATAATGGGGTGCAAAGGAGCAAAATAAATAAATAAATAAAAATTAAATACAGTTGGGAAAGAGGTAGTTGTTTGGGCTAAATTATAGGTGGGCTATGTACAGGTGCAGTAATCTGTGAGCTGCTCTGACAGTTGGTGCTTAAAGCTAGTGAGGGAGATAAGTGTTTCCAGTTTCAGAGATTTTTGTAGTTCGTTCCAGTCATTGGCAGCAGAGAACTGGAAGGAGAGGCGGCCAAAGAAAGAATTGGTTTTGGGGGTGACTAGAGAGATATACCTGCTGGAGCGTGTGCTACAGGTGGGAGATGCTATGGTGACCAGCGAGCTGAGATAAGGGGGGACTTTACCTAGCAGGGTCTTGTAGATGACATGGAGCCAGTGGGTTTGGCGACGAGTATGAAGCGAGGGCCAGCCAACGAGAGCGTACAGGTCGCAATGGTGGGTAGTATATGGGGCTTTGGTGACAAAACGGATTGCACTGTGATAGACTGCATCCAATTTGTTGAGTAGGGTATTGGAGGCTATTTTGTAAATGACATCGCCAAAGTCGAGGATTGGTAGGATGGTCAGTTTTACAAGGGTATGTTTGGCAGCATGAGTGAAGGATGCTTTGTTGCGAAATAGGAAGCCAATTCTAGATTTAACTTTGGATTGGAGATGTTTGATATGGGTCTGGAAGGAGAGTTTACAGTCTAACCAGACACCTAAGTATTTGTAGTTGTCCACGTATTCTAAGTCAGAGCCGTCCAGAGTAGTGATGTTGGACAGGCGGGTAGGTGCAGGTAGCGATCGGTTGAAGAGCATGCATTTAGTTTTACTTGTATTTAAGAGCAATTGGAGGCCATGGAAGGAGAGTTGTATGGCATTGAAGCTTGCCTGGAGGGTTGTTAACACAGTGTCCAAAGAAGGGCCGGAAGTATACAGAATGGTGTCGTCTGCGTAGAGGTGGATCAGAGACTCACCAGCAGCAAGAGCGACCTCATTGATGTATGCAGAGAAGGGAGTCGGTCCAAGAATTGAACCCTGTAGGCACCCCCATAGAGACTGAGGTCCGGACAGCAGACCCTCCGATTTGACACACTGAACTCTATCAGAGAAGTAGTTGGTGAACCAGGCGAGGCAATCATTTGAGAAACCAAGGCTGTCGAGTCTGCCGATGAGGATGTGGTGATTGACAGAGTCGAAAGCCTTGGCCAGATCAATGAATACGGCTGCACAGTAATGTTTCTTATCGATGGCGGTTAAGATATCGTTTAGGACCTAGGGTAGGAGTAGCCAGGTGGAAAGCATGGCCAGCCGTAGAAAAATGCTTATTGAAATTCTCAATTATGGTGGATTTATCAGTGGTGACAGTGTTTCCTATCTTCAGTGCAGTGGGCAGCTGGGAGGAGGTGTTCTTATTCTCCATGGACTTTACAGTGTCCCAGAACTTTTTTGAGTTAGTGTTGCAGGAAGCAAATTTCTGCTTGAAAAAGCTAGCCTTGGCTTTTCTAACTGCCTGTGTATAATGGTTTCTAGCTTCCCTGAACAGCTGCATATCACGGGGGCTGTTCGATGCTAATGCAGAACGCCATAGGATGTTTTGTGTTGGTTAAGGGCAGTCAGGTCTGGGGAGAACCAAGGGCTACATCTGTTCCTGGTTCTAAATTTCTTGAATGGGGCATGTTTATTTAAGATGGTTAGGAAGGCATTTTTTTTAAATATCCAGGCATCCTCTACTGACGGGATGAGATCAATATCCTTCCAGGATTCCCCGGCCAGGTCGATTAGAAAGGCCTGCTCGCAGAAGTGTTTCAGGGAGCGTTTTACAGTGATGAGTGGAGGTCGTTTGACCGCTGACCCATTACGGATGCAGGCAATGAGGCAGTGATCGCTGAGATCTTGGTTGAAGACAGCAGAGGGGAAGTTGGTTAGGATGATATCTATGAGGGTGCCCGTGTTTAAGGCTTTGGGGAGGTACCTGGTAGGTTCATTGATAATTTGAGTGAGATTGAGGGCATCAAGTTTAGATTGTAGGATGGCTGGGGTGTTAAGCATGTTCCAGTTTAGGTCGCCTAGCAGCACGAACTCTGAAGATAGATGGGGGGCAATCAGTTCACATATGGTGTCCAGAGCACAGCTGGGGGCAGAGGGTGGTCTATAGCAGGCGGCAACGGTGAGAGACTTGTTTTTAGAGAGGTGGATTTTTAAAAGTAGAAGTTCAAATTGTTTGGGTACAGACCTGGATAGTAGGACAGAACTCTGCAACACCGCCCCCTTTGGCAGTTCTATCTTGTCTGAAAATGTTGTAGTTTGGAATTAAAATTTCTCAATTTTTTGTGGTCTTCCTAAGCCAGGATTCAGACACAGCTAGAACATCCGGGTTGGCAGAGTGTGCTAAAGCAGTGAATAGAACAAACTTAGGGAGGAGGCTTCTAATGTTAACATGCATGAAACCAAGGCTATTACGGGTACAGAAGTCGTCAAAAGAGAGCGCCTGGGGAATAGGAGTGGAGCTAGGCACTGCAGGGCCTGGATTCACCTCTACATCGCCAGAGGAACATAGGAGGAGTAGAATAAGGGTACGGCTAAAAGCTATGAGAATTGGTCGTCTAGAACGTCTGGAACATAGAGTAAAAGGAGGTTTCTGGGGGCGATAAAATAGCATCAAGGTATAATGTACAGACAAAGGTATGGTAGTATGTGAATACAGTGGAGGAAAACCTAGGTATTGAGTGATGAAGAGAGAGATATTGTCTCTAGAAACATCATTGAAACCAGGAGATGTCATTGCCATTGCACGGTTTTTCGGATGACTGCCTTGCCTGGTTCACCAATTACTTTGCAGACAGAGTTCAGTGCGTCAAATCGGAGGGCATGCTGTCTGGTCCTCTGGCAGTCTCTATGAGGGTGCCACAGGGTTCAATTCTCAGGCCGACTCTTTTCTCTGTGTATATCAATGATGTTGCTCTTGCTGCGGGCGATTCCCTGATCCACCTCTACGCAGACGACACCATTCTATATACCTTCGGCCCGTCTTTGGACACTGTGCTATCTAACCTCCAAACAAGCTTCAATGCCATACAACACTCCTTCCGTGGCCTCCAACTGCTCTTAAACGCTAGTAAAACCAAATGCATGCTTTTCAACCGGTCGCTGCCTGCACCCGCATGCCCGACTAGCATCACCACCCTGGATGGTTCCGACCTAGAATATGTGGACGTCTATAAGTACCTAGGTGTCTGGCTAGACTGCAAACTCTCCTTCCAGACTCATATCAAACATCTCCAATCGAAAATCAAATCAAGAGTCGGCTTTCTATTCCGCAACAAAGCTTCCTTCACTCACGCCGCCAAGCTTACCCTAGTAAAACTGACTATCCTACCGATCCTCGACTTCGGCGATGTCATCTACAAAATGGCTTCCAACACTCTACTCAGCAAACTGGATGTAGTCTATCACAGTGCCATCCGTTTCGTCACTAAAGCACCTTATACCACCCACCACTGCGACTTGTATGCTCTAGTCGGCTGGCCCTCGCTACATATTCGTCGCCAGACCCACTGGCTCCAGGTCATCTACAAGTCCATGCTAGGTAAAGCTCCGCCTTATCTCAGCTCACTGGTCACGATGGCAACACCCATCCGTAGCACGCGCTCCAGCAGGTGTATCTCACTGATCATCCCTAAAGCCAACACCTCATTTGGCCGCCTTTCGTTCCAGTACTCTGCTGCCTGTGACTGGAACGAATTGCAAAAATCGCTGAAGTTGGAGACTTTTATCTCCCTCACCAACTTCAAACATCAGCTATCTGAGCGGCTAACCGATCGCTGCAGCTGTACATAGTCTATTGGTAAATAGCCCACCCTTTCTCACCTACCTCATCCCCATACTGTTTTTATTTATTTACTTTTCTGCTCTTTTGCACACCAATATCTCTACCTGTACATGACCATCTGATCATTCATCACTCCAGTGTTAATCTGCAAAATTTTAATTATTTGCCTACCTCCTCATGCCTTTTGCACACATTGTATATAGACTCCCCCTTTGGTTTCTACTGTGTTATTGACTTGTTAATTGTTTACTCCATGTGTAACTCTTTGTTGTCTGCTCACACTGCTATGCTTTATCTTGGCCAGGTCGCAGTTGCAAATGAGAACTTGTTCTCAACTAGCCTACCTGGTTAAATAAAGGTGTTCTCAACTAGCCTACCTGGTTAAATAAAGGTGTTCTCAACTAGCCTACCTGGTTAAATAAAGGTGTTCTCAACTAGCCTACCTGGTTAAATAAAGGTGTTCTCAACTAGCCTACCTGGTTAAATAAAGGTGTTCTCAACTAGCCTACCTGGTTAAATAAAGGTGTTCTCAACTAGCCTACCTGGTTAAATAAAGGTGTTCTCAACTAGCCTACCTGGTTAAATAAAGGTGTTCTCAACTAGCCTACCTGGTTAAATAAAGGTGTTCTCAACTAGCCTACCTGGTTAAATAAAGGTGTTCTTCTC